>NC_079533.1:6388325-6398325 GCF_003711565.1 Takifugu flavidus
CTTCTCTCTCTGTTTCCTGGGGGGGGAAGGGGGGCACATCATGGGGGGGGGGGCACATCAGCTGAACTGGCAGCTCTAATCTATGTGGTGTTTGACACACTTGTTTTTTAATAGGGTCCCTTTAAGAAAGCCTTTCTAGCCGTTTATTACCATTATTAATCCCTGTCTGTTCCCGACGATATTGAGCTGGTGCCTTTAACTAATGACGAGGGTTTTGCTGCGATGCTGCTTCCACTTCTGCACCACTGCTTTTCGGATGTGCTCGACTCGACTTCGTACATAATCCATGCGCGGGGCTCACGGCGCTGACAAAAGATGACAGCGGTGTTACCGGCTTGTTGTCGCTGGTAACGCCTTCGACAGAGCGCTCGGCATTCGGAACCTTCACGGAGCTCGTTCCGTTAAATAACTGCCTTCTGTTTTGGAGCTTTTATTTTTGTTTTGTTCCCACCCCCACAGAAACCGCAGGACCACAGCTGCAGCCGTGTAATTGTAAGAGCTTTGCTAGGATGTAAACCCTCTTGAGTAATGTAGAGCCCATTAACCAAGAGACTGTTGCATCTGGCTGCTACACGCCGCCGCTAACTGCAGGTTTCCAAAGCCGTTTTTTACTTTCTTTCTTTCTTTTCTAGTCACATTTTGAGCACTTTGCTGATTGGCAGGACTGTTTTCACTGGCTGGTGGGAGACGCAGACATCCGTCGGTGTAACTGCTGTGGAATATTTATGGAATGATCAATAATGGAGACGTGTTGGGCATAAACATAAAAGGCAACAAATATGCTAAATCCATCCTGAGAAGAAACCGCAAAAAGCAGGTGGAAGTGTGTGCTACTTCAACACTCCTCTTTTCCACCCATGAATGTTTTAAAATGACTTGCTTGACCCACTTGTGCTGAGAAAAATGCTCTTTTGCCTTTAGAGGAGTGCAGGTCAAACGCAGATAAAGTCTGGGAGAAGGGAAAATCAGGGCGTGGGGAGGTGTTTGTGAAGATCCTGACCCTCAGCGCCCCCTGAGGGGCAACAGATTGTGAGCATTGACCTAAAGGAGAGCTGGAAGAGAGGGAAGAGAGGGAAGAGGAGGGAAAAAACTCAGTGGCAGATTGAGTCCCGTTGCTGACTTCATCCCAGTGAGTAATCACAGGTGGTGGAGGCCTTTTTATCACCGGGCGTCCAGTCAGACGTCCAGATCTACTTGTTGGCTCCATTTTCAAGCTGGAGCAATTTCTCGTTGCTCCGATCTCCATCGTGTCTCATCGCGTTCGTGCCAGGAAAGAGCAAAGGAGTCGGGAACAAAGTGTCGAAAAAAGAGGAGCTGGGACGAGCGCTCGCTCGGACCACTCCGTTCGTATGTTTATTGGTCCCGCTGCGTCCGTGGAAAACAGCTCCGGCATTGTTTCAGTAATGGCAGGGGCTTCTCCGCTTTGATAAGCGATGCCTTCATGGCGCCGGGCTTTCTCTCAATCAGCTTCTCTCAGATGCAGCGAAGAGCGAGGGAGGAAGAAAGGAGGGATGCTCCCACTGACCCCGCCGTGTAAAGAGGAGTCAAAATGTAAAACTGCCAACTGATTCGCTCCGAGAGACTCGCATGTGTAATTGAGCACGACACACCGGGCGGCGAGGAAAGCTTCCGGAGGGGTGGCTTTGAAGAGCACCTCTGGTTGCATCAAACTGTGTTGCCAAGTTATTTTTGAATATGAATAAGCACACGGCAGCACCACGACTTCAATAGACTAGACTGGGAAAGAAGCAGCGCGCCGGAACAAAAGGCTGCATCCGTCCTCGGTGGCGTGATGAAGTGTGGATTCCTGCAGATTGTTACACATATCATTAGCCTTTTCTCTCTCTCCCTCACTCCATCCGCTGCCTCCAGAGTCAACGGTGTTCTTCCCCGAGCAGATCCAGTTGGCGGAGGAAGATGTGGGAGAGCTTTTCATCCCGGTGCACCGCAGCGGAGACATCAGCCAGGAGCTGATGGTGGTCTGCTCCACGCAGCAGGGTAGGGGCAGCTCATCTCACACCGTTACCCTCAGCCCGCCTCAGCCCTGTCAGACGGGAGCACAACGCAGGGAATACGGATTCGCCACATTTGTTGTCTTCGGGAAGATATTTTCTTTCATTTTCTGGTTGGGCGAAAATGTCCTTGAAGGCATTGATAGCATAAAATTACATTTGGATCTGACTGAGCACCGAATGTTTTCTATTGGCGGCGACACCTGCACACGTGACGCCTTTGGCCGTCAGTAGTAACCGAGCGCGACCTGTACATTACATCATTTACATTGAAGCGGCAGCAGATGCTCAGTGTGAGTTTAGCTCTGAATTAACGAGCTGCCTCCACAACGACCCTCTGATCAGTCCAGTCCCTTCAATGTTGAGTGAATCTGTAAAGATTACGCTGAAAGGCTCAACATAATAACCTGTCATGAGAGAAAATGAGCAGTTTTTATCATCTCAGATGGAAGCGTTGGAGTTTTTCTGTGACTTCAGATGCAAATGAAGTTTAAAACCTTAAAAAAACGTTGATAAATCATGGAAATATGAGTTTTATTGATACGGATGCAAGGACACAATCCTGCAGACAGCTCGTCAGCCATATTGTTCCAAACGCTGCAGAAGCTTTCAGCAGGTGTTAAAGTTAGCTTTGACAGGAGAATTCCCCGGATTAAACCTTTGGAATATCAGCACAGTCCATCATTCTTCAATTCATCTTTGCATTTTTCTCGGTATTTTGCACAAAAGAGCTCAAGCTAAAACCACAAGATGCAGGATTTTCTGGTGTTGTCACAGCCTGAGCGATGTCTGCAGCAATCAGTGATCTCTTTCCCAGAATATTTAAATACTGGCTCACACACACACACCCACACACACACACACACACACTGTGATTTTAAATGCCAATAGATTCAGCCCAAACTGCAGCGACAGCCTAATGAAGGCGTCCCTGGTAAATGCCAGGAGGCTGAACTGGCTGCACCACTGGTTTGATTTGCACAGACCTGTTGGCCTGAACTGGGCCACCATATAAACAGGAACCTGCTGACTCGGGCCGACCCGGCCTTGAGTAAAGGTCAGTTTCCACACACCTTAACGGCCGTGTCGGCAGCTTTTATCTTTCATTTGCCTTCGTGTAGCAGAGTTTAACCAAAATCACTTCTGAGTCCAGTTTAACTGTCGTGCTGTTTTTGCCTTCTGCCGTGAAGGTTCTGCCGTGGGGACGGTTCCCACCACCGTCCTGTCCTATTCCGACTACATCTCCCGCCCGGAGGAGCACAGCAGCATCCTCCGCTTCGACAAGGGCGAGCGGGAGAAGCGGTGCCGCGTGATGATCATCGACGACTCCCTGTATGAAGGAGAAGAGAGCTTCAACGTCAGCCTGTCCCTGCCCGTCGGGGGCCGTCTGGGAAAGCACTACCCCAGCACCAGAGTCCGGATCTTGGAAGACATGGACGACGGTAAGCCTGAGCGCAGACATGGTTCCGCTTATCGGAACGAGCTGGTGACGGAGTTAAAAGCTCCTCCACGCCCGACTGGCACCGGAGCCTTGAGGGCAGCGGAGCCTTGGGGGCAGCGGAGCCTTGAGGGCAACGGAGCCTTGGGGGCAGCGGAGCCTTGAGGGCAACGGAGCCTTGAGGGCAGCGGAGCCTTGGGGGCAGCAGAGCCTTGGGGGCAGCAGAGCCTTGAGGGCAACGGAGCCTTGGGGGCAGCAGAGCCTTGAGGGCAGCGGAGCCTTCGGGGCAGCGGAGCCTTGGGGGCAGAGGAGCCTTCGGGGCACCGGAGCCTTGGGGCAGAGGAGCCTTCGGGGCACCGGAGCCTTGGGGGCACCGGAGCCTTGAGGGCAGCGGAGCCTTGGGGGCACCGGAGCCTTGAGGGCACCGGAGCCTTCGGGGCACCGGAGCCTTCGGGGCACCGGAGCCTTCGGGGCAACGGAGCCTTGGGGGCACCGGAGCCTTGAGGGGGGCAGCGAATATCTCTTCATTAAGCGTGTTTACAAACTCAAAAGGCCGTTGAGGCGTGAAGGATAATGTATCCGGACGGAGACGGTTCCCGTCTACAGATTTAATCAAACTCCCGTCTCACTCTTGTTCAGATGGGTCTTAATTAGTCCAGACACACGCGGGAGTCCAGCGGGACCACAGTCCTACACCCGTCTCGCCGCCGGAACGCCACATGTGCAATAGCTCGTGTGTTTGTGAGCTTTTCTTTTCCCAGGTGTTCCCCCTCTCGTTTAAATCACAACGTTCTGCACAAACTGGTCAAAATATGAAATCCATCATGGTGACAATCGGCAATACGTAACGCCTCTCGTTTGTTTGTGCCTGAACATAATCGTCTGTATTAAAGTTCCAAATGAGGTGATTTTATTGATCACCTTGTTTTTCTGTTTTCCTGCTGATTCTCCTAATTATGTTGCCTTTTGTCGGCCTTTTTTCCCATCCGTGGTTTCTCCACAAGGAGGGATTTAATTATAGGCATATTCTACAGACTGTAATTAAAAAGCACAGATTGTTTTTTATTCTGTTCTCCCATCATACCCAGGAGTATGGCTGTAATAAATGAGTTATTATATCAGTTGCTGCTCGGTGCTGTGGCTCACCCACCCGTCTGGCACAAAACTAAAGACATACAAACTATAACGGCAGACAAATCTGCCTTCTGAGTGGAGTTGGGGGCTTCAAGTTTGAGTTGGGGGCCACGTTTGAGAAGAACAGGAAATACATCGCACAGACGTCCACTGAGAAGCGGCAACAAATGTGCAGGAAACAAAGCGGAATTTTTATAAATTTGTATTTCTTTGATTTCCTACTACAGCACTTGGGAATAGTTTTTCCTACGTTTGGTCTCCTGGTTCTCCTGGTTCTCCTGGTTCTCCTGGTTCTCCTGGTTCCCACCGCTCAGCATCTCCCACCAGGAGAGAGAACGAGCAACCGCTGAACCGTGCGCAGCTCTTGAATAAACCACAAAAAGGCTATTCTCAGCTGAACTGCGTAGATCCGCGATGACGTCCAACCGAAGACTCATTTAGACACACAAACACCTCTGAGTGTGTGTGTGCGTGTCCAGGAGGCTGGTTCACAAGAAACATGACACACGCTCTGTCTCTCAATTGTCAATCTGCCCCCGATGAAGTGTGCAGTTCAAAGCGATGCTAATGTGTGCTGGGAAATGACGAGGTGTCATTTTTATCCTCCTGGAGGAGAAAACGTCACCTGACCCAGACAGATCAACCCAAACCTCCGTCGTGGAACACGCGAATGTTCCTGCATCTGCTGCGCTGGGAAATGTAGCGAGCACACGCTCCGAGTGGGGCCAGCGTCTGGACTCGGAGAGTTTTTTCTCCTTCAGAAAAGTCCAGCAGCACATTTGCTTCCCTCAGGTCACCCTGCTCTCTCTCTCTCTCTCTCTCTCTCTCTCTCTCTCTCTCTCTGTCTCTCTCTCTCTGTCTCTCTCTCTCTCTCTCTCTCTCTCTCTCTTCTCTCTCTCTCTCACACACACACACACAACACACACACACACACACACACACACACATGCGCTACAGCTTCTCACTTTTGCCAAGAGAAACCGCCAGGGGTGTGGGCAGGTTTGGAGCGCCATCAGATTAGCCTCGACGGGGCCGTCTCTCCCGGAGCGCCGGTCTCTGCACGGCTGCACGCTCCGACTCCACATGAAGGTTCTGCTGTCCTGCCAAGGAGAACCGCCACGCTTTCCTCCCAGATTGGTTCAAAGGGTCTCGTTTAGGAAGTGCTCGCCTTCATTTCAACATGAGGCGTCGGTCACGCTGCACTAGCTTTAAAGTGCTTCACCTTCCCAACATTATCGCTGTTGTAGAGTTTTCTACCTTAATTAGCATGCAAACAGAAAATGGAGTCTTTCATTTTCTCCCTTTTGCCTTTGGTTGCCCACAAAATGCCAATATCACCATTTTGAAAACAAAAGCTCCACTAAACGCTGTCCTGCATTTGAACTAAAGGGGGAAACTTTGAGAGAATGGCTTGTAAGCTGTGTTTGAGCAGCGCGGTGACACGCGACGCTCCCCAGACGCCCACACCTCCTAATTATTGCAATTTGCATCTGCATCTGCACCTCGCTCAGACCTCACACGCAGGAAGCCCGGGGGGGGGGGGGGGCAGCCTGCACTCCTCACTCGTCACGTCCTCCGGCTCCGACAGTGTTTGTTGTCCCCTGGCTGCTGCCGGGACATGTGTGAATTCAGACGTGCGCTCTTGTTTCACCAGTGCACGTGCACGCTCCACATTTCCTCTGTCTTTGTGATCTTTTTAAAACAAAAGCTTCGCCTGAAAGTACTCGACTAAACGTCCTTGCCTGTGTGTTTTCCCACCCACTTTAATTTTTCCCATTTTTCCCGTCTCTCCCATAGCACCGATAAACAGATGCTATTTGCACTACAAACAAGCGCAGCTTCTGTTAGGTGAAGCCAAATATGTAGGAGGGATGAAACAAGTGTAGAGACGGCGTGCACGAGCAGCCAGGACGCGCCTGTTTTCCAGCTCACTGTCACTTAGAGTGTGGAGTCAAAAATGTAATTGCACTTAATTTTCCTGATTCCCTCAGGTGTGCTGCTATTCTTAGGTGGGTTTTTTTTTGCTATCTGGCCCAGTTAACAAACTTAAATAAGATATGAAAGCAAATATAAGCGAATATTCTGAGGGGGGGGGGGACTTCTGGTCTGCTGAAGTGTTTGATCACAACTCCAAAAAAAACAAGTTCATGAATATGCCTGCATGCTATTTTTGGAGTACATGCCAGAATATAAGCGAGGAGCTGTGTTAGGAAAACAGAAGGAAGAGGAGCGGCATTTTAAAGCGGGAGACAGAGCAACTTTTATTCTGTCAGTTTTCTTGGACTTGAGGGGAAGGTGGGGGGGGGTTGTGAGAGATGAAGCTGTCAGACACACTTTGGACTGCCTCCACTTGGCTGCCTGGAGAAACAATACCAGTTCAAACAAGCCTTTGAGCAGTCTATGGGGCCTCTCTCCCCCCCTCTCTCCCCCCTCTCTCCCCCCTTCTCTCTCTCCCTCTCTCTTTCTTTCTTCATCTCTCTGTTTTTCAGGGCGTCCTTTCTTGTTGAAAGTGCTTATTGGTTTATGTCGGAGGAATGCTAACAATGAGATGGCTAAAAGGCCGGGAGAGGTCGGGGGGTCGCGCTGCCCCACAGTGGAATAATGGGCCGCCGCTCTTTGACCTCTGCATCCGGCTGCTGCTTTTACGAATGACTTGTGTCACGTCGCGGGTGGCGCCTGACAGGTGTAAAGTTACCGCAGGTGCATGCGTGAGTGGCGAGGACAGCCGGCTTCAACAACAGCCCCGGCGGGGGGTGGCAGAGGGGCAAAAGATGTGATTTGGTGTGAAACAGTGAACAAGCAGTAGCGAGTTTTACACTCTTTGTTGTCCAGCGCCAGTCTTTTATTTTGGAGAGGTGGAGTACCACGTGGACGAGAGCGACGGATACGTGGAGGTCAGAGTGTGGAGGACAGGAACCGATCTGTCCAAAAGCGGCAGCGTTACGGTCCGTTCTCGCAAAGCTGAGCCCGTCTCTGCGGAAGGTGAGGCCCCTCCCACACCGACCAACACGTGGCCGTGTGCTGGTGCTCAAAGATCCTGCTTTGGATTCTTTCCTCCAGCTGGTCTCGACTACGTAGGCATCAGTCGTAACCTGGACTTCGCCCCTGGTGTCAGCATGCAGACCGTGGCTGTCACCATCCTGGACGACCTGGGGCAGCCAGAGCTGGAGGGAGTCGAGGCGTTTGAGCTGGTGCTCCGTATGCCGATGAACGGCGTCCTGGGAGAACCTGCGAAGGCCACAGTCTTCATCAATGACTCCGCGTCCGACCGTAAGTGCTGGCGTTTTATTTTCACTTTTAGGTGCCTCACCGACATTAATGGTCCTTCTTCAGTCGTATAACCTTCACACTTTCAAGCTTTTCCACACAAAAAAAGGATTTTTCTGTCACGTCTGGAAGTCGGGCTTCTTAGAAAACAATTTGTCATTCTCGCTGTTTCTTTTTTTACATTTTTATGGTTTCACACCACTCATCTCCAGCAGCTGTGTATCTAACGAGCCTTTTACACTCGGCCCGCCCACTATTTTTATTCGCTTTACTGCGATGTGTGCAATGGTCCTCTTGCATTCCTCCCCCCCAGTGCCGCAGGTCCAGTTCCGGGAGGCGGTGTACTCCGGAGAGGAGAGCGATGGCCAGATCACAGCCACCGTGTACCGCAGCGGCGACATCAGACACAGATCCACCGTCCGCTGCTACAGCCGCCAGGGCTCCGCCGAGGTGGCCTCCGACTTTGACGAACGGCCCAACACGGATGCGTCCATCATCACTTTTCTTCCAGGTTAGCAGCCGCGCACGTGCTGTGCACATGTTTTGATGTACTTTTAGTGTAATTAAAGACACAGCTTCACATAAGTAACCCCCCTCACACACACACACACACACACACAATATGTGAAAACAACATCCAGAGCCTCACGAGGAGCCAAAGAAGAGACGAGTTATAAATAAAACTGGAAAAATTGAGACTGATTGTTGAATTTCTTTCATCTTTAACGCCACCTCAAACTCTGCGACACGTCCCGTCATCGCCGTGTCGCTCTGCGCTCCAGGCGAGGCGGAGAAGCCATGTATCCTGTCACTGGTTGATGACACGCTGTACGAGGAGGGAGAGGAGCTGCGGTTGGTTCTGGGGACCCCGAGGAGTGGGTCGCCGTTTGGCGGATCGGTGGGAGCGCCCAATGAGACTCTGGTGAAAATCAAGGACACTGCTGACAGTAAGTCCAAGCAGAGGCAGGAAGTAATCCGAGCTCGGTCATGGATCAGCGCTGGTAATTATGCTGCTGTCAATATCCCATCAGTGACGTTGTTTGATTTCCCTCCTGCGCCTCAGAGCCCATCATCCGTTTTATCGAAACCAAGTTCAGCGTTAGCGAACCGAGAGAAGCCGGCGCTGTGGCGACTGTCAAGATTCCTGTTGTACGAGTGGGAGACACATCAAAGGTGTCGGTGGTGCGTGTTCACACTAAAGACGGATCGGCCATCTCGGGAGAGGACTACTACCCCGTTTCTCAAGGTACAGCCGTCTTCAAACAGGTCCGGCTGAACACTGACGTCGTTAGTGCACAGTCGGCTTTTCCCACCAGTCCGGAAGAAAGAGGCAATTAGGACGGAAAAAGCCAAAAGTCCTTTAAACAGTGCGGTCAAAGGCAGCGTCTTCCCGGCGTTTGGAGGCAGCTGACTGGATTCTCCTGGACGGATTATTACACTGTTATAGTCCAGCACAGATGTGAAGATTCCGATTCCACCCCGGCACCTTTCAGTGTTTTGTCAGGCTGGTCTCGCTTTCTCCTCCCACCTGTTCGGCTTTCAGCACACCGAACAAATCAGGTGTTTTAAATATTTATACAATCACCGTCTATTCAAATCACACCGTCCTCCTCACCGTTCAAGCAGGGACAATTTCCCAGAAGTTTCCAACAGCGTTTCATTGAATTTCTAATTCAGCAGGATATTTCCCCAGCGCGGCCCATCGGCGAGGCAAAGCTGCACTTATCTCCTGGAAGGCCACCGCCGCCATCACGCAAATAAAACCCTGCAAAGCTTTTTACTCTTCCTCTGAAGCCGTGAACGGCGTTAAACCTGCGAAGCCACTGTAGAATCTGAACGCAGCAGAAACAGAAGGGGGCATTGATCTGCTCTTCGTTTATTCCTTTGCTTTCAAAGTGACTTTGGTTGATTAACGAGCTGTTTTTATGGGCTTCTTTGTGTTCGCCTGTTTTCTCCAGATATCGAGTTCAGAGAAGGGGATAAAGAGCATGTGGTGGAGGTGGAGGTGCTCTTCGACGGGGTCAGGGAGATGAGAGAGGCCTTTACGCTCCACCTGAGGCCCGATGAGAACATGGTGGCGGAAACTCAGGTACGCAAAATGTAGTGGCCTGATTGAGGCTGAGTGGTTCAGAGCAGGTCGTCCCCATCA